>NC_074688.1:45572966-45575466 GCF_029448725.1 Salvelinus fontinalis | reverse complement strand
GTCCGTCAGACTGTCAGATGGTGAAGCGCGATTCTTCACTCCAGAGCATGTGTTTCCAAAACCAGAGGCATTCTGGGTACATGCCCATTGATTTTGTTATAATGTTTGAGCAGAGGAACATGGCAAAATGTATAGAATTGGAGGAAATTACCTTTAAAACTGCAAAATTGTCTCTCAGCACCATGCCAAACTGTGTAGAATTGCAGAAAATTTGCTTTACAACAGCAAAATGTTCTCTACGATGGCAAGATACCTTTCTAGCTAGTAGACTATGTTAGAGTTGAACTTTTAACAAGGCACACCTGTTAATTGAAATGCATTCCAGGTGACTACCTCATGAAGCTGGTTGAGAGAATGCCAAGAGTGTGCAAAGCCGTCATCAAGACAAAGGGTGGCTACTTTGAAGAATCTAAAATATACAAATGATTTGGAGAGAGAGAGAGAGAGAGAGAGAGAGAGAGAGAGAGAGAGAGAGAGAGAGAGAGAGAGAGAGAGAGAGAGAGAGAGAGAGAGAGAGAGAGAGAGAGAGAGATGTTCTGTAGAAAGAATCTGAGAGAGAGACAGACGGAGAGAGATGATCAAAACCATTCTCCACTCATCTGTCCTCTCCCAGCGTCCTTCATGTTCACTGTTCCCTGAAGCCCAAACCAAACATCTGGGTCTATGATTCAACAATATTACAACAATATATTTTGAAGCCTGTGATTTGGCGCTTTGTGTAAATGTGAAATACAATTCTATGGACCCAACTCCCTGGCTTCAATAGATATTGTTGTAATATTGGATTATATTTCTATGGTGGGGTCTTTGTGTATATATAGCCTTAATTAGGACTGGGCGATATGGCCTAAAACTCATATTTCATTTTTTCCCCTCCAAACTTATGTGCGATTCACAATTAAAGGCCATTTCAAACAGTCATGGATATTCTAATGAGTTTAGTGCTTGTAGATGTTTTACCTAGGCTAAATATAAGCCTTCCACAACCATAAGACTCACTAATAATTACAATATTTTATCAAAATAGTTCAACCAGATTTTTTTTGTTGTTGCAATAATCAGTGATCTGGCTTTTAGGTCTGTCTATGAAAATTACCCTTTTTGTTACACATTAAACCAGAAACCATAAATAATGAACATTCATTAATAATGTAGCAGGCATATTAGAACGTTAGCACAGGTCTCATTAACAATCTCTCAAGCACAAACCCACGTGCCAGTGAGTAGCTAACATTTATATTTCAAGTTTAGCCAACTTGGATCTAGGTATAATATAATAATAATAATAATAAAGCTCTGAATTCAGCTAACGAGGTGAAACAGTTGAATGGTTATAAACTCACCGGTCTGTCTGTCTCCAGCTGTTTGAACAACGCGCCAGCCAGTCCACTTTGTTCACATGTTGAAATCAAGTGGCCTACCTTTATTTTTTTTCTCAGAATGAAAAAAACGAGTTGCCAATTCCTTATATATAATTGTGTTTTATGCTTATTGCACATTTATAAAACACAGACTGAAGAGCTAGTATAACGATCTTTATTTTAACTATAATGCTGCTGGCGGGAACATGGTACCATAACAAACTCTCAGCATCTGTTTCGGTCATGTCTGCTCTGCTCACAATTTGTGGAGTTAAAAATAAACAGGAGATTTTTTTAATGGAATATCTACATAGGCGTACAGAGGCCCATTATCAGCAACCATCACTCCTGTGTTCCAATGGCACGTTGTGTTAGCTAATCCAAATGTATCATTTTAAAAGGCTAATTGATCATTAGAAAACCCTTTTGCAATTAATGTTAGCACAGCTGAAAACTGTTGTTCTGATTAAAGATAGCATTGAAACAGGGCCATTACATGGACTACTTGACTTTTACCTCGTTTTTCCATCCGGTCTTCTTTGTTCAGTTGAGGAAATAGAGAGCAGTCATAAAGGTCTAATCAAAGGTATACAGTGAGTCAGAATGTGGGTGTGTGAATCAGAATGTTTTGCTGCGTGGGTGTGGGTGTGTGCGTGCCTTTGTGTATGTCAGTCAGATTGTTGTGGTGTGTTTATAAATATGGGGCTCAGTCAATCGTAGTGGAAAGGGGCCACGTGATGTGAGGTGCACTAAAGAAGAACAATGGGTACATATTGAAGATGAACATGCTCATCCCTAGAATCTTTTCACGTGTCTGTTTTCAAAGGATGGAGCTTAGAACATTAACATCTTCATAGTTAGGAACACTAGAACAATATAGAACACTAGAACAATATGGAACACTAGAACAATATAGAACAATATAGAACACTAGAACAATATAGAACACTAGAACAATATAGAACACTAGAACAATAGAGAACAATATAGAACACTAGAACAATATAGAACACTAACAATATAGAACAATATAGAACACTAGAACAATATAGAACACTAGAACAATATAGAACACTAGAACAATATAGAACAATATAGAACACTAGAACAATATAGAACACTAGAACAATATAGAACAC
>NC_074688.1:45550466-45567966 GCF_029448725.1 Salvelinus fontinalis | reverse complement strand
CCTCTCCTGTCCTCTCCTGTCCTGTTCTCTCCTGTCCTGTCCTCTCCTCTCCTGTCCTCTCCTGTCCTCTCCTGTCCTGTTCTCTCCTGTCCTGTTCTCTCCTGTCCTGTCCTCTCCTGTCCTCTCCTGTCCTCTCCTGTCCTGTTCTCTCCTGTCCTGTCCTCTCCTCTCCTGTCCTCTCCTGTCCTCTCCTGTTCTGTTCTCTCCTGTCCTCTCCTGTCCTCTCCTGTCCTGTTCTCTCCTCTCCTGTCCTCTCCTATCCTGTCCACTCCTGTCTTGTCCTCTCCTGTCCTGTCCTGTCCTCTCCTCTCCTGTCCTGTCCTCTCCTGTCCTGTTCTCTCCTGTCCTGTTCTCTCCTGTCCTGTTCTCTCCTGTCCTGTCCTCTCCTGTCCTGTTCTGTTCTCTCCTGTCCTGTTCTCTCCTGTCCTGTTCTCTCCTGTCCTGTTCTCTCCTCTCCTGTCCTCTCCTGTCCTGTCCTGTCCTGTAACACAGCTCTGTGTCAGGCTGCCAGCTGGGTCATAGGATGGAGTTCTGTGTCAGGCTGCCAGCTGGGTCATAGGAGGGAGTTCTGTGTCAGGCTGCCAGCTGGGTCATAGGAGGGAGTTCTGTGTCAGGCTGCCAACTGGGTCATAGGAGGGAGTTCTGTGTCAGGCTGCCAACTAGGTCATAGGAGGGAGTTCTGTGTTGGCAGAGAGCGAGTGCGTCGCTTGCCCTGGTTTCGGTGCCCTCACAGGGAGGGCAGAGCTCTGGCTTGGTGCCCTCCTCTGCTGTCCCTGTATCTCTCTGTACGGCCGAGTCAGCACGAGACGGAGACAGAGAAGACGGGATGAGGTCTGAGGTAGCATGACCTACTTAATGACCTGACGTCTCTCATTTAGATCTCTGGCTGAATGAATAGAGGCCTTGCATTATGGGGTTTTCTCCTCATTTCTGTTAGATAAGATTGAGGTAGAAATGAGCGATTGATCGATTGATTGATTGCCTTTAAACAGAATTACATGATCAGATTTAGTTGTTTTGTGTGTGTGTGTCGGTGGAGGCTGCTGAGGGGAGGACGGCTCATAGTAGTGTCTGGAATGGAGTCAATGGACTGGTATCGACCACATAGACACCACATAGACACCACATAGACACCACATAGACACCGCATGGACACCACATGGACACCACATAGACACCACATAGACACCACATGGACACCACATGGACACCACATGGACACCACATGGACACCACATGGATACCACATAGACACCACATAGACACCACATGGATACCACATGGACACCACATAGACACCACATAGACACCACATAGACACCACATAGACACCACATGGACACCACATGGACACCACATGGACACCACATGGACACCACATGGACACCACATAGACACTACATGGACACCACATAGACACCACATAGACACCACATGGACACCACATAGACACCACATGGACACCACATGGATACCACATGGACACCACATGGACACCGCATGGACACCACATAGACACCACATGGATACCACATGGATACCACATAGACACCGCATGGACACCACATGGATACCACATAGACACCACATAGACACCACATAGACACCACATATACACCACATAGACACCACATAGACACTACATGGACACCACATAGACACCACATAGACACCACATATACACCACATAGACACCACATGGATACCACATAGACACCACATGGATACCACATAGACACCACATAGACACCACATAGACACCGCATAGACACCACATAGACACCACATAGACACCACATGGACACCACATGGACACCACATGGACACCACATGGACACCACATAGACACCACATGGACACCACATGGACACCACATGGACACCACATAGACACCACATAGACACCACATGGACACCACATGGACACCACATGGACACCACATGGATACCACATGGACACCACATGGACACCACATGGACACCACATAGACACCACATGGACACCACATGTTTGATACCATTCACTCTGTTCCAGCCATATTTAGTTGTGTGTGTGTGTGTGTGTGTATTTAGTTGTGTTTGTGTGTGTGTGTGTGTGTATATATAATTAGTTGTGATTGTGTGTGTGTGTGTGTGTGTGTGTGTGTGTGTGTGTGTGTGTGTGTGTGTGTGTGTGTGTGTGTGTATTTAGCTGTGATTGTGTGTGTGTGTGTGTGTGTATATTTAGTTGTGTGTGTGTGTGTGTGTGTGTGTGTTTGTCAGAGGAGGCTGCTGCTGGGAGGACGGCTCCTGTTAATGTCTGGAATGGAGCTAATGGCGTCAAACTCCTGGAAACCATGGAAACCACCAGCCTGTCCTCCCCAATTAAGGCACCACCAGCCTCCTGTGGTGTGTGTGTTTATATTTAGTTTTGTGCGATGCAGGAGGACAGTGGGTTTTCATAATGACTCCATTTACAGCAGAGACCTTGGAGCTAAAGGTTTATTATGTCTGCTGCCTCACACAAAATTCCATATTCTATTCTGAGGACTGTTTTATTCTGAGGCCACTCTTGTATTTTAAGGCCACTCTTGTATTCTGAGGTCACTCTTGTATTCTGAGGTCACTCTTGTATTCTGAGGCCACTCTTGTATTCTGAGGCCACTCTTGTATTCTGAGGTCACTCTTGTATTCTGAGGTCACTCTTGTATTCTGAGGTCACTCTTGTATTCTGAGGCCACTCGTGTATTCTGAGGCCACTCTTGTATTCTGAGGACGCTCTTGTATTCTGAGGCCACTCTTGTATTCTGAGGCCACTCGTGTATTCTGAGGCCACTCGTGTATTCTGAGGCCACTTTTATTCTGAGGCCACTCTTGTATTCTGAGGTCCCTCTTGTATTTTGAGGCCACTCTTGTATTTTGAGGCCACTCGTGTATTCTGAGGCCACTCTTGTATTCTGAGGCCACTCGTGTATTCTGAGGCCACTCGTGTATTCTGAGGCCACTCGTGTATTCTGAGGCCACTCGTGTATTCTGAGGCCACTCGTGTATTCTGAGGCCACTTGTGTATTCTGAGGCCACTCTTGTATTTTGAGGCCACTCTTGTATTTTGAGGCCACTCTTGTATTCTGAGGTCCCTCTTGTATTTTGAGGCCACTCTTGTATTTTGAGGCCACTCGTGTATTCTGAGGCCACTCTTGTATTCTGAGGCCACTCGTGTATTCTGAGGCCACTCGTGTATTCTGAGGCCACTCGTGTATTCTGAGGCCACTCGTGTATTCTGAGGCCACTCGTGTATTCTGAGGCCACTTGTGTATTCTGAGGCCACTCTTGTATTTTGAGGCCACTCTTGTATTTTGAGGCCACTCTTGTATTCTGAGGCCACTCTCGTATTCTGAGGCCACTCGTATTCCGAGGCCACGAGTAGTACACTATATAAGGAATAGGGTGCCATCCCTACGGTGAAGCATCGTGCTGTGGGGATGTTTTTCAGCGGCAGGGACTTGGAGACTAGTCAGGAATGAGGGCAGATGAGGACAGATCCTTGATGAAAACCTGCTCCAGAGCGCTCAGGACCTCAGACTGGGGTGAAGGTTCATCTTCCAACAGGACAACGACCCTAAGCACACAGCCAAGATAATGCAGGAGTGGCTTTGGGACAAGTCTCTGAATGTCCTTGAGTGGCCCAGCCAGAGCCCTGACTTGAACCCGATCGATCATCTCTGGAGAGACATAAAAATAGCTGTGCAGCAACGCTCCCCATCCAACCTGACAGAGCTTGAGAGGATCTGCAGAGAAGAATGGGAGAAACTCCCCAAAACAGGTGTGCCAAGCTTGTAGCATCATACCCAAGAAGACTTGAGGCTGTTATCGCTGCCAAAGGTCTTTCAACAAAGTACTGAGTAAAGTTTCTGAAAACTATTTCCGTTATTTGTATTTATACATTTGCAAAAATTTCTTAACCTGTTTTTACTTTGTCATTATGGGGTTATTGTGTTTAGATTGATGATGAAAAACAACAACAATTTAATCCATTTTAGAATAAGGCTGTAATGTAACAAAATGTGGAATAAGTCAAGGGGTCTGAATACTTTCTGAATGAACTTTATAAAACACAGGGCTATATAGGTCCCCTTCTGGCCCTGTGGTCACCTTTATCCAAGCCAGAGCCCAGGGCTAGTTCAGTACAGACAATACGGCTTTATCCAACCCAGAGCCCAGGGCTAGTCCAGTACAGACAACAGTACAGACAATACAGCTTTATCCAACCCAGAGCCCAGGGCTAGTTCAGTACAGACAACAGTACAGACAATACAGCTTTATCCAACCCAGAGCCCAGGGCTAGTTCAGTACAGACAATACGGCTTTATCCAACCCAGAGCCCAGGGCTAGTCCAGTACAGACACACACACTGACACAGACATAGACAGTGCTCTGTGCACTCACACACAGACACTGACATTGTTCTGTCCATTCATAGGCTGACGGTATATAGCGTCGTCCTGCAGAAAACGCATCACACCCGACTCACCCTGGGCTTGCATGAAGGCCTAGTATAAAAGAGTCACTCTGTTTAACTGTTGTTCAACTCTGTAGCTCGCAATCATTTGTGACGATGCTGTCACCTTTACCTATTTCTGAATAACAAGGACCTAATCTATCTAGCCCGTGTGTGTCAATATATCTCTCCGTCCTCTCTTCCTCCTCTCTCCTTCCTCTCCTTCCTCTCTTCTTCCTCTCCCTCCTCTCTTCTTCCTCTCCCTCCTCTCCTTCCACTCCCCGCTCTCTCCCTTCTCTCCTTCCTCTCTCTCCTCTCCTTCCTCTCCCCCCTCTCTTCTTCCTCTCATTCTCCTCTCCTTCCACTCCCTTCTCTCTCGCACCTCTCTCTCTCTCTCTCTCTATCTTTCCTTGATGTGTTTGCTAAGTCCGGTAGTTATTAGTCTGGTAGTTAGTGTTCTGGTAGTTAGCTGTCTGGTAGTTAGTAGTCGGGTAGTGAGTGTTCTGGTAGTTAGTGGTCTGGTAGTTAGTGGTCTGGTAGTTCGTGGTCTGGTAGTTAGTGTTCTGGTAGTTAGTGGTCTGGTAGTGAGTGTTCTGGTAGTTAGTGGTCTGGTAGTTAGTGTTCTGGTAGTTAGTGGTCTGGTAGTGAGTGTTCTGGTAGTTAGTGGTCTGGTAGTTAGTGGTCTGGTAGTTAGTGGCCTGGTAGTTAGTAGTCTGGTAGTTAGTGGTCTGGTAGTTAGCTGTCTGGTAGTTAGTGGCCTGGTAGTTAGTAGTCTGGTAGTTAGTGGTCTGGTAGTTAGCTGTCTGGTAGTTAGTGGCCTGGTAGTTAGTAGTCTGGTAGTTAGTGGTCTGGTAGTTAGCTGTCTGGTAGTTAGTGGCCTGGTAGTTAGCTGTCTGGTAGTTAGTGGCCTGGTAGTTAGTAGTCGGGTAGTGAGTGGTCTGGTAGTTAGCTGTCTGGTAGTTAGTGGCCTGGTAGTTAGCTGTCTGGTAGTTAGTGGCCTGGTAGTTAGTAGTCTGGTAGTTAGTGGCCTGGTAGTTAGTAGTCGGGTAGTGAGTGTTCTTTTAGTTAGTACTATCATTTTATATGATACTGTCTTAGTGTTATTGTTGTCTTTGAGTCAGAGGAACTAGCTCAACAATCCTCCTATGTCCTGGAAGCTGCTGTTCTAGGAGGTAACCCCCCCTGCTTTTAAAGAATGTCCTGGAAGCTGCTGTTCTAGGATGTAAACCCCCCCCCCCCGTTTTAAAATAATGTCCTGCAAGCCGCTGTCCTTCCCACCGCTTCCTATTGTTTTGCTCATTCAGAGAGTCCTGAGTTTTGATTAGGAAATGGAGGCTCTTGAATCCACTCACACACACTCTGTCTTCAGAAGGGCCCCATCAGCTTATAGCCCTGCATGACCGTGTGTGTGTGTGTGTGTGTGTGTGTGTGTGTGTGTGTGTGTGTGTGTGTGTGTGTGTGTGTGTGTGTGTGTGTGTGTGTGTGTGTGTGTGTCCAGTGTTTTGGAATTGAGACCACAGGCAGTAGAGGGAGGGTAGAGACCAGAGGTACTAGCTAGATCAGTATCGGGCACAACCAGGACTTCCTGTCGCAGTACAATGGAGGAGGAAGTCTGCTAATAGCCCTTCTTCCAATCGGACGCTACGCTAGCTAAATCTACCAAGAGGTCCTGATTCCTGAACACTACGCTAGCTAAATCTACCTAGAAGTCCTGATTCCTGAACACTATGCTTGCTAAATCTACCTAGACGTCCTGATTCCTGAACACTATGCTAGCTAAATCTACGTAGAGGTCCTGATTCCTGAACACTACGCTAGCTAAATCTACCTAGAGGTCCTGATTCCTGAACACTACGCTAGCTAAATCTACCTAGAGGTCCTGATTCCTGAACACTATGATACACTGTAAAATGTCACATTTATTCCCCAGTGTCAAAAGTAGGGGTGTGGATCAGAAAACCTGTCAGTATCTGTTGTAACCACCATTTGCCTCATGCAGCGCGCGACACATCTCCTTTGAATAGAGTTTTTCAGGCTGTTGATTGTAGCATGTGGCATGTTGTCCCAGTCCTCTTCAATGGCTGTGCGAAGTTGCTTGATATTGGCAGGAACAAGCTGTCTTAAACGTTGATCCAGAGCATCCCAAACATGCTCAATGGGTGTCATGTCTGATGTGCATGCAGGACATGGAAGAACTGGGACATTTTCAGCTTCCAGGAATTGTGTACAGATCCTTGCAAAATGGGGCCATTTTGGGGCCATATCATGCTGAAACATGAGGTGATGGCGCAGTATGAATGGCCTCAGGATCTCATCAAGGTATCTATGTGCATTCAAATTGCCGTTGATAAAATGCAATTTTGTTGGTTGTCCGTAGCTTGTGCCTACCCATACCATAACCCCATCGCCATCATGGGGCACTCGCCCACACGATGCCATAAATGCTGTCTGCCGTCTGGCCGGTACAGTTGAAACCGGGGATTCATCCATGAAGAGCACACTTCTCCAGTGTGCCAGTGGCCATCGAAGGTGAGCATTTGCCCACTGAAGTCGGTTACAACATCGAACTGCAGTTAGGTCAAGATCCTGGGGAGGACGACGAGCACCCAGATAAGCTTCCCTGAGACGGCTTCTGATGGTTTGTGCAGAAATTCGTCAGTTGTGCAAACCCTCAGTGTCAACAGCTGTCCAGGTGGTCTCAGACGATCCCGCAGGTGAAGAAGGCGGATGTGAAGGTCATGGACTGGCATGAATGTGGCAGAATTTGTTCATAAATGACTTTAGTTAAATAAAGGTAAAAAAAATAATAAAAAAATGTAAAAATGTTTACACATGGTATGCGGTTTTATGTACTGTCAAATTCTCTAAAACGACGTTGGAGGCGGCTTATGGTAGAGACATTAACATTTAAATCTCTGGTAACAGCTCTGTTGGACATTTCTGCAGTCAGCATGTCAATTTCACGCTCCCTCAAAACTGGAGACATATGTGGCATTTTGAAGTGTAACAAATCTGCACATTTTAGAGTGGCCTTTTATTGTCGCCAGCACAAGGTGCACATGTGGAATGATCATGCTGCTTAATCAGCTTCTCTGTAGGCCACACCGGTCAGGTGGATGGATTATCTTGGCAAAGGAGAAATGCACACTAACAGGGATGTTAACTCATTTGTGCAAAGAAATTGAGAGAAATAAGCTTTTTGAGCATATGGAACATTTCTGGGATATTTTATTTCCGCTCATAAAACATGGGACCAACACTTCACATGGTGCGTTTATATTTTTCGTTCAGTGTAGTTTAGTTCCGAAGGGATACTTTGGAATTTTGACAATGAAACCCTTTATCTCATGGATACCTAGCATAGCATATCATGCTAGCAGTTACCATAAACTTCCAGACATAGTTAACAACTTCATTCTAACTGCACGCAGAGACATAAACATGTATCCATGAGTTCCTCTGACTCTGGGGAAGTATGCATGAGTTCCTCTGACTCTGGGGAAGTAACCATGAGTTAATCTGACTCTGGGGAAGTATCCATGAGTTAATATGACTCTGGGGAAGTAACCATGAGTTAAATGACTCTGGGGAAGTATCCATGAGTTAATATGACTCTGGGGAAGTATCCATGAGTTAATATGACTCTGGGGAAGTATCCATGAGTTAATATGACTCTGGGGAAGTATCCATGAGTTAATATGACTCTGGGGAAGTAACCATGAGTTAATCTGACTCTGGGGTAGTATCCATGAGTTTATCTGACTCTGGGGAAGTATCCATGAGTTAAATGACTCTGGGGAAGTATCCATGAGTTAATATGACTCTGGGGAAGTATCCATGAGTTAATATGACTCTGGGGAAGTAACCATGAGTTAAATGACTCTGGGGAAGTATCCATGAGTTAATATGACTCTGGGGAAGTATCCATGAGTTAATCTGACTCTGGGGAAGTATCCATATTAAAGTTTTAACTAAATATTAATGTTAACACACATATACACACCGCTCACATAACTCCAAATTGGATTCATGAGCTCCACATAGAGAGGTCTGTCCTCAGGCCTCTTCTCTCCTACTCTCTACCCCCCCCCCCTCCATCCCTCTCTCCATCCCTCTCTCCTTCTACCAAATTGAGTTATTGGAAGTTGACGTCAGTCAGCGAGCGACAAAGGGACTCTTTTGTGACGGCTGGTCGTTTGCTGCAACACGAGTGTGTGATCAGCTGTGGCCAGTAGTATCCCTGTACCATGTCCCGAAAGAAGGATGGAGGGAAGGAGAGGGGGGAGGGAAGGAATAAGGGGAGGGAAGGAGAGGGGGAGGGGAGGGAGGGAGGGAAGAAGGGAGAGGAGAGAAGGAGAGGGGGGAGGGGCGGACGGAAGGATAGGGGGGGGAGAAGGGAGAGGAGAGGGGGGAGGGAGAGGAGAGAAGGAGAGGGGGAGGGAAGGAGAGGGGGGAGGGAAGGAAAGAGGGGAGGGAAGGAGAAGGGGAGGGAAGGAGAGGGGGAGGGAGGGAGAGGAGAGAAGGAGAGGGGGAGGGAGGGAAGGAAGGAAGGAAGAAAGGAGAGGGGGGAGGGAAGAAGGGAGAGGAGAGAAGGAGAGGGGGGAGGGAAGGAGAGGGGGGAGGGAAGGAAAGAGGGGAGGGAAGGAAGAAGGGGAGGGAAGGAGGAAGGGGAGGGAGGGAGGGAGAGGAGAGAAGGAGAGGGGGAGGGAGGGAAGGAAGGAAGGAGAGGGGGGGAGGGAAGAAAGGAGAGGAGAGAAGGAGAGGGATGAAGGGAGGGGAGGGAAGGGAAGGAAGGAAGGAGAGGGGGGAGGGAAGGAGAGGGGGAGAAAAAGAGGACAAAATGGATGGGAGGAGAAAGACTTTCTGTGTTTTCTTCATATATCAGGGTCTATTTCAACAGCCTTCATCATGGAAAACCACTCAGTTACTCAGCTGGCCGTGTGTGTGTGTGTGTATGTGTGTGTATGTTGTGTGTGTGTGTGTCCAAGTGTGTGTGTGTGTGTCTGTCTGTGTGTGTGTGTATGTGTCCAAGTGTGTGTGTGTGTGAGTGTTTGTGCGTACAAGTGCATGTGTTTGAATGCGTGCATCCAAGTGTGCTTTTGTCTTCACTGTCCACAATGGCCTCCACAATTACATTACAGCTGCTGGTCAATACAGCTGGTGATCAATACAGCTGGTGATCAATACAGCTGGTGATCAATACAGCTGGTGATCAATACAGCTGCCGATCAATACAGCTGGTGATCAATACAGCTGCCAGTCAATACAGCTGGTGATCAATACAGCTGGTGATCAAAACAGCTGGTGATCAATACAGCTGGTGATCAATACAGCTGGTGATCAATACAGCTGGTGATCAATACAGCTGGTGATCAATACAGCTGCCAGTCAATACAGCTGGTGATCAATACAGCTGCCAGTCAATACAGCTGGTGATCAATACAGCTGCTGGTCAATACCTATCATTGAGCTAGTGATGGAGTAAGACCGTACAGTGGACCTATCATTGAGCTAGTGATGGAGGAAGACAGTACAGTGGACCTATCATTGAGCTAGTGATGGAGGAAGACAGTACAGTGGACCTATCATTGAGCTAGTGATGGAGGAAGACAGTACAGTGGACCTATCATTGAGCTAGTGATGGAGTAAGACAGTACAGTGGACCTATCATTGAGCTAGTGATGGAGTAAGACAGTACAGTGGACCTATCATTGAGCTAGTGATGGAGGAAGACAGTACAGTGGACCTTATCATTGAGCTAGGGATGGAGGAAGACAGTACAGTGGACCTATCATTGAGCTAGTGATGGAGTAAGACAGTACAGTGGACCTATCATTGAGCTAGTGATGGAGTAAGACCGTACAGTGGACCTATCATTGAGCTGGTGATGGAGTAAGACAGTACAGTGGACCTATCATTGAGCTAGTGATGGAGTAAGACAGTACAGTGGACCTATCATTGAGCTAGTGATGGAGTAAGACAGTACAGTGGACCTATCATTGAGCTAGTGATGGAGTAAGACAGTACAGTGGACCTATCATTGAGCTAGTGATGGAGGAAGACAGTACAGTGGACCTATCATTGAGCTAGTGATGGAGGAAGACAGTACAGTGGACCTATCATTGAGCTAGTGATGGAGGAAGACAGTACAGTGGACCTATCATTGAGCTAGTGATGGGGTAAGACCGTACAGTGGACCTATCATTGAGCTAGTGATGGAGGAAGACCGTACAGTGGACCTATCATTGAGCTAGTGATGGAGGAAGACAGTACAGTGGACCTTATCATTGAGCTAGTGATGGAGTAAGACCGTACAGTGGACCTATCATTGAGCTAGTGATGGAGTAAGACCGTACAGTGGACCTATCATTGAGCTAGTGATGGAGTAGGACAGTACAGTGGACCTATCATTGAGCTAGTGATGGAGGAAGACAGTACAGTGGACTTTCAATACAGTTGTCCACTGCACCGCTGTTGATAATAAAACCAATGAAAAAGTCTTCATCGAGGAGCTGTTGTTTATGATGAGTCATAGACCTGCAATACCTCTGCAATTTGTTTCAAGAAAAATATTTGACATTTATTTTTGTAACATGGACCCCCCATTGAGACCCCTGTCACTTTCGCAAGGGGGGCCCTGCATATATATATATACAATTGACAAGATACAAACAATCAAGATTACAAACACACTCAAGTGTCGGGAATCAACCGTTTGAACCTTCCCAGAGGCACCAGAACACCCAGGTGTCCAGGGGGGAACTGTAGATTGTTCCAGAACACCCAGGTGTAAGGGGGGAACTGTAGATTGTTCCAGAACACCCAGGTGTCCAGGGGGGAACTGTAGATTGTTCCAGAACACCCAGGTGTCCAGGGGGAACTGTAGATTGTTCCAGAACACCCAGGTGTAAGGGGGGAACTGTAGATTGTTCCAGAACACCCAGGTGTCCAGGGGGGAACTGTAGATTGTTCCAGAACACCCAGGTGTCCAGGGGGAACTGTAGATTGTTCCAGAACACCCAGGTGTCCAGGGGGAACTGTAGATTGTTCCAGAACACCCAGGTGTAAGGGGGGAACTGTAGATTGTTCCAGAACACCCAGGTGTAAGGGGGGAACTGTAGATTGTTCCAGAACACCCAGGTGTCCAGGGGGGAACTGTAGATTGTTCCAGAACACCCAGGTGTAAGGGGGGAACTGTAGATTGTTCCAGAACACCCAGGTGTAAGGGGGGAACTGTAGATTGTTCCAGAACACCCAGGTGTCCAGGGGGAACTGTAGATTGTTCCAGAACACCCAGGTGTCCAGGGGGGAACTGTAGATTGTTCCAGAACACCCAGGTGTAAGGGGGGAACTGTAGATTGTTCCAGAACACCCAGGTGTAAGGGGGAACTGTAGATTGTTCCAGAACACCCAGGTGTAAGGGGGGAACTGTAGATTGTTCCAGAACACCCAGGTGTAAGGGGGGAACTGTAGATTGTTCCAGAACACCCAGGTGTCCAGGGGGAACTGTAGATTGTTCCAGAACACCCAGGTGTAAGGGGGGAACTGTAGATTGTTCCAGAACACCCAGGTGTAAGGGGGGAACTGTAGATTGTTCCAGAACACCCAGGTGTAAGGGGGGAACTGTAGATTGTTCCAGAACACCCAGGTGTCCAGGGGGAACTGTAGATTGTTCCAGAACACCCAGGTGTAAGGGGGGAACTGTAGATTGTTCCAGAACACCCAGGTGTAAGGGGGGAACTGTAGATTGTTCCAGAACACCCAGGTGTCCAGGGGGGAACTGTAGATTGTTCCAGAACACCCAGGTGTAAGGGGGGAACTGTAGATTGTTCCAGAACACCCAGGTGTAAGGGGGGAACTGTAGATTGTTCCAGAACACCCAGGTGTAAGGGGGGAACTGTAGATTGTTCCAGAACACCCAGGTGTCCAGGGGGGAACTGTAGATTGTTCCAGAACACCCAGGTGTCCAGGGGGGAACTGTAGATTGTTCCAGAACACCCAGGTGTAAGGGGGGAACTGTAGATTGTTCCAGAACACCCAGGTGTAAGGGGGGAACTGTAGATTGTTCCAGAACACCCAGGTGTAAGGGGGGAACTGTAGATTGTTCCAGAACACCCAGGTGTAAGGGGGGAACTGTAGATTGTTCCAGACGATTTACTCAACTCAGACGAGACCTGTAGATGTGAAGATACATTCAGAAGGAAGTCAGGAGGGATTTTGAAAACATTGTTTGGTTTTCAATGGAAGAGAACCACATTGATCGGAGATGACTTTGAAACAAGCACATGGCTGGAATGAAATGTTGGCTACAGTTCATTTTAAACTGGAAGTGATTGTCAGCGGTGTGTGTGCTGTGTGTGTGCTGTGTGTGTGTGTGTGTGTGTGTGTGTGTGTGTGTGTGTGTGTGTTGTGTGTTGTGTGTTGTGTGTTGTGTGCGTGTGCGTGTGCGTGTGCGTGTGTGTGTGTGCGTGTGTGGTGCGTGCGTGTGCGTGTGTGGTGCGTGCGTGTGTGTGTGTGTGTTGTGTGCGTGTGTCAATATGACCACACAGTTGATCAATGCGTCCGGACTGTGAGACATACCTGTGTGTTGACATCACCGATAGGTGTTTGGGGTCATTTTAAGGTCACCATTAGGTAGACTTATCCTCCCCATAGCATACCGCATATCCACGTTTTAAAACACAAACTGGTTCTCATCGTCAAAGTCCACTCACATTGAACTGATACCACTGTAGAGATGATTAACAGTCCAAATGCTGGGCCTACGTTCCAAATGGCCCCCTATTCCCTACGTATAGTGCACTACTATTGACCGGGGTCCATAGGGACTATGTAGGAAATAAGGAGCCATTTTTCGACTCACACTCAGTCTCAGCAGTTTTATGGTTCTCTCTGTGATCTCTGGTCAGGGAATTCCCACATATGGTTTCTGAGTGATTATATTACCTAACAACTGATGTGGTTGAACTGCTCTACAGACTGACAACTACAGAGTCTCTTGCTGGTCTGTCTGTCTGTCTGTCTGTCTGTCTGTCTGTCTGTCTGTCTGTCTGTCTGTCTGTCTGTCTGCCTATTTGATTGTCTGTCTGTCTGTCTGTCTGTCTGTCTGCCTATCTGATTGTCTGTCTCTCTGTCTCTCTCTCTCTGTCTCTCTCTCTCTCTCTCTCTCTCTCTCTCTCTCTCTCTCTCTCTCTCTCTCTCTCTCTCTCTCTCTCTCTCTCTCTCTCTGTCTGTCTGTGGTCTTCTCTCCTTCATCTCCCTGTAGGCTGACTCAGATTTACAGTTTGGATACAGTGTGGAAGGGAAATGCATTACTCTACATGTGTACATACTCCCTCATCATCAGGTGATGGTCTGGTAGTTAGACCTCTGGTAGTTAGACTTCTGGTAGTTAGACTTCTGGTAGTTAGACCTCTGGTAGTTAGACCTCTGGTAGTTAGAGGTCTGGTAGTTAGTGGTCTGGTAGTTAGTGGTCTGGTAGTTAGACCTCTGGTAGTTAGACCTCTGGTAGTGAGTGGTCTGGTAGTTAGACCTCTGGTAGTTAGTGGTCTGGTAGTTAGTGGTCTGGTAGTTAGTGGTCTGGTAGTTAGTAGTCTGGTAGTTAGTGGTCTGGTAGTTAGTGGTCTGGTAGTTAGTGGTCTGGTAGTTAGTGGTCTGGTATCTAGTGTTCTGGTAGTTAGTGTTCTGGTAGTTAGTAGTCTGGTAGTTAGTAGTCTGGTAGTTTGTGGTCTGGTAGTTAGTGGTCTGGTAGTTAGTGGTCTTGTAGTTAGTAGTTAGTGGTCCGGTGAGTTAATTGTCTATTAGTGGTAACCCTAACTACAGTCTCCAGGTAGTCTCCTCAGACAGAGTGCCAGTCCTGTTGTTAATGACACGTCTGGCTCTTAACCACACACACGGGTTCTTATATTTGAGCAGTCCACGCACACACACGTCTGCACCTACTTAAACCTTCCTCCCTGTCAGCAGAATGAGCCTTAGTTCCACCGCTGACCTTCTAGTTTTTGGTTTCTCTGATGCTTCAACAATGGCTGATGAGTAATTATAAGTGTGATCGTAGGCTGGACGTACATCCTAAATGGCAACTTATTCCCTATATAGTGCACTACTATTAACTAGAGCCTTATGAAGTGAATAGGGCGCCGTTTGGGACACAGCCTACAGCGTAATGACGGTTGGATCTGTGTCTCCTATGTTAAAGGTTAAAGTCTGCTAGGGACTGCACCGTTCCATCGTGCTAGAGGAAACACAGGCTTCAATTTCGTCAGCTGGTCAGCTATAGAGAAGATATGCTCTGAGTCGGTCAATAAAATAAATGCTATCAGACTCTCGGGGGGGGGGGGGGGGGGTTCTCTCTCTTTCTCTCTCATCTCTGTCTCTCTTCTACCTGTTGTTGTACAGAGCTGGTGTTCAGATTGTGAGTTGACTCATTGTTGAGGGGGGCTGCAGGTTGAGAGGGCTGGAGGTGTGGAGGTGGAGAGGAGGTGGAGATGGAGGAGAGATGGGGGTGGGGAGAGGGGGGGGGGGTGGAGGAGAGAGGAGAGGTGGTGGAGGGGAGAGGGGGAGGTGGAGGGGAGAGGAGAGGTGGTGGAGGGGAGAGGGGGATGTGGAGGGGAGAGGAGGTGAAGGTTGAGGGGAGAGGGGGAGGTGGAGGGGAGAGGTGGAGGGGAGAGGAGGTGAAGGTGGAGGGGAGAGGAGGTGAAGGTGGAGGGGAGAGGGGGAGGTGGAGGGGAAAGGGGGATGGGAGAGGGGGAGGTGGAGGGGAGAGGAGGTGAAGGTGGAGGGGAGAGGAGGTGAAGGTGGAGGGGAGAGGAGGTGAAGGTGGAGGGGAGAGGAGGTGAAGGTGGAGGGGAGAGGAGGTGAAGGTGGAGGGGAAAGGTGGTGGAGGTGGAGGGGAGAGGAGGTGAAGGTGGAGGGGAGAGGAGGTGAAGGTAGAGGGGAGAGGAGGTGAAGGTGGAGGGGAGAGGAGGTGAAGGTGGAGGGGAAAGGGGGATGGGAGAGGGGGAGGTGGAGGGGAGAGGAGGTGAAGGTGGAGGGGAGAGGAGGTGAAGGTGGAGGGGAGAGGAGGTGAAGGTGGAGGGGAGAGGAGGTGAAGGTGGAGGGGAGAGGAGGTGAAGGTGGAGGGGAGAGGAGGTTAAGGTGGAGGGGAAAGGAGGTGAAGGTGGAGGGGAAAGGTGGTGAAGGTGGAGGGGAGAGGAGGTGAAGGTGCAGGGGAGACGAGGTGGAGGAGAGGTGGTGAATGGGGTACTAAAAACAGTGAAAGCTAGATTTGCGTTCTCCTCTTGGCTCCGGTTTCTGTGGCAGTGGAACTGGTTGACATTCCAGTAGGCGGATCCCACATTACACCCTATTCCCTATGGGCACTGGCCAAAAGTAGTGCCCTAAATAAGTAGTGCCCTAAATAAGTAGTGCCCTAAATAAGTAGTGCCCTAAATAAGTAGTGCCCTAAATAAGTAGTGCCCTAAATAAGTAGTGCCCTAAATAAGTAGTGCCCTAAATAAGTAGTGCACTAAATAAGTAGTGCCCTAAATAAGTAGTGCCCTAAATAAGTAGTGCCCTAAATAAGTAGTGCCCTAAATAAGTAGTGCTCTAAATAAGTAGTGCCCTAAATAAGTAGTGCCCTAAATAAGTAGTGCCCTAAATAAGTAGTGCCCTAAATAAGTAGTGCCCTAAATAAGTAGTGCTCTAAATAAGTAGTGCCCTAAATAAGTAGTGCTCTAAATAAGTAGTGCTCTAAATAAGTAGTGCCCTAAATAAGTAGTGCTCTAAATAAGTAGTGCCCTAAATAAGTAGTGCCCTAAATAAGTAGTGCCCTAAATAAGTAGTGCCCTAAATAAGTAGTGCCCTAAATAAGTAGTGCTCTAAATAAGTAGTGCCCTAAATAAGTAGTGCCCTAAATAAGTAGTGCCCTAAATAAGTAGTGCCCTAAATAAGTAGTGCTCTAAATAAGTAGTGCCCTAAATAAGTAGTGCCCTAAATAAGTAGTGCCCTAAATAAGTAGTGCTCTAAATAAGTAGTGCCCTAAATAAGTAGTGCCCTAAATAAGTAGTGCCCTAAATAAGTAGTGCTCTAAATAAGTAGTGCCCTAAATAAGTAGTGCTCTAAATAAGTAGTGCACAAAATAAGTAGTGCCCTAAATAAGTAGTGCACTAAATAAGTAGTGCCCTAAATAAGTAGTGCACTAAATAGGGAGAAGGGAGAAGTATTGCTGACATTACAGTCTCTCTACTCCCTCTTATAACCACAATCTTCTGAGAGACAGGAAGTCAGCTCCACTTCCTCCCTCACAGGCTTCTTTAATGTGGTCACTTCCTGTGCGTATGTGTGCGTATGTGTATGTGTGCATGTGTGTGTGTGTGTGTGTGTGTGTGTGTGTGTGTGTGTGTGTGTGTGTGTGTGTGTGTGTGTGTGCGTGCGTGCGTGCGTGCGTGCGTGTGTGTGTGTGCAGACCTCTGATCTGGAGAGTTTTTGTGTTTTCAGCATTTTAAACGCTTCTGTTGTCATTCAGATGTCTTCGTTTAACTCAAAGTCATGTGTTATTACCATTACAGAGTTCGTTTAACTCAAAGTCATGTGTTATTACCATTACAGAGTTCGTTTAACTCAAAGTCATGTGTTATTACCATTACAGAGTTCGTTTAACTCAGAGTTTGTTTAATTCTATTTTTAATTTTGTTTAACTCAAAGTCACTAACCACGCACCCCTGAGGGGCCCCGGTGTTGAGGGTCAGTGTGGCGAATGCATTGTTACCTACTCTTACCACCTGGGGGGCGGCCCGTCAGGAAGTCCAGGCTCCAGTTACAGAGGGAGGTGTTTAGTCCCAGAGTCCTTAGCTTATTGATGAGCTTTGAGGGCACTAGGGTGTTGAACGCTGAACTGTAGTCAATGAATAGCATTCTCACATAGTAGGTGTTCCTTTTGTCCAGGTAGGAAAGGGCAGTGTGGAGTGGGGAGTGGGGGGCGGTGTGCGAGTGGGGAGTGGGGGGGGCGGTGTGCGAGTGGGGAGTGGGGGGGGGCGGTGTGCGG